>NC_134837.1:11888220-11939381 GCF_004210375.1 Tachypleus tridentatus
CAGTTACCTCTTCCTTTCTTTGTGAACCTGACGATGACCGAAGAAGGTCGAAACGTTGTTCGCTCTTCTATGTAAAATATTTACTCAACCCAAACGTTTTTACATGTATAGAAATAAAACTGTTTTCTGGAAGACCAACTGTTCCGTGAATGATTGGTTTCGACATGGTATAATTTACTTAGTGGTGCTTTCACAAATCTCGTATCTCAACTTCTACATACTGAATTCTAGGCCATAACCAAGTCCTGCGAGACTTCTCATTGACGTCACCAGATGGAAGCATTAGGGCTTTTCTGAACTAACTACTGTTTCAGTTAACATTTGTGCACGTTCGCGAACCTTGGAGATGAGCAAAACATAAACACACTTTACCAACTCTCTCGAGCTCACTTGTTGACCAGCACGTGTACGCCTCTGCTGTTAATTACGTGGTTTTTGTTTTATGGAAGATTTGAATTGGTTTGGTTTTGAATTTCACGCAAAGCGACATAAGGGCCATCCCTAATTTAGCAGTGTAAGACTAGAGGGAAGGCAGCTAGTCATCATCATCCACCGCCAACTCTTGGGCTACTCTTTTACCAACGATAGCGGGATTGACCTTACATTATAACGCTCCCATGGCTGAAATAGCGAGCGTGTTTGATAGGACAGGGATTCGAACCTGCGACCTGCAGATTACGAGTCGGGTGCCTTAATCACCTGGCCATGCCTGTACCCAGCGACTGCAAACTCATTACCAACGAACAATGGGATTGACTGCCACTTTGTGAAGCCCCTCCGTCACCACTGAAGGGGTGAACATTTTTGGTGTGACGGGGTTTCGAATCCGGGACTTTCAGATTGCGAGTCGAGATCCCTCTTAACCACTGGAAAGATTGAGAATAATTGCACCCTTTGTTAATAGAAAAAAACAGAAATTTTGAAAAAAATATCTTGAGGCATTACAAGCATTAATCAAGCTCTGGGATCAGTAGTGAAAGAAGTTGGTTTGTTAGGTGTTAGAAGCAAAGCTATACAATAGCCTTACCTGTGTTGAACCACGGGTATCGAAAACAGAGTATCAACGCAATAAGCCTTCAAATTTACCGCTGAGTCACTGAGAAGAGAATTTGCCTTATCCATCGCAAGTATCGAAACTCGAATTTTAGCTTTACATCGTTAGATCTACAAAAATCACAAGTGGTTTTTAACTGTACATAACATTTTAAATACATATTAAAGATAAATCTTATTCAATCACTGTTACGTCATTTGATAGAAATCTTAAGGCTAAATATTATGTAACACGAGTATCATGGCTGAAAAATCATGTCAGGCTTAAACACCGAACACCTAAAACACTTTATGTTACAAAGTGGAAATTGAATGTTACCAGTTAAGTGTATTTGACTACGGTGTTAAACACCGAACACCTAAAACACTTTATATTACAAAGTGGAGATTGAATGTTACCAGTTAAGTGTATTCGACTACGATGTTAAACACTCAACAACCCTCACATAAAACACTTTATGTTGTAAGGTGGAGATTGAATGTTACCAGTTAAGTGTATTCTACCACTTAGTTATCCACCTAACACTTCCCACTTAAATACTTTATGTTGTAAGGTGGGGATTGAATGGAACGAGTTAGGTGTATTCAACTATGGTGTTAAACACCCAATACCCCTCACTTAAATACTTTACGTTACAAGGTGGATATTGAATTTTACCAGTTAAGTGTATTCGACTATGGCGTTAAACACCTTCCCTAAAAAAAATGTTACAAGTTGGTGTTTCCATTATTGCAAACAAACTGTCAAAATAAACATGTAAGGGGCACGTTATTGGTTAGGTCTGCTGTCATGACTATAATATTACCAATTAGAAACTCCTTCGACTTTGGAATGTTCGAAACTGTTTCAGTCTTTATCCAGGTCCTCCAGTCTCACTACGTGTTATCCAACAGAAGGATCAACTTGTTTATAAAGTTGTTTATAAGTGGTCTCTTTACAAAAGCCACTTCATATAGTTAAATACCATATCCAGTTGTCCGTTCGTGAAACCTGTCATTTTTTCCACCACTTAAGACAATTTTAATACAAGCCTCGAAGTGTTTTATTTTCTCTATGATGCTGGTTGTAAAAATAATAACATATTTGAAGGAGGTCCAACACATCCCAGGATATTCTACCCTCATAAAGAGTAGGTCACATGTTCAGATGTGAACGTTTTGAACATCACAATGGAAAATTTCATGGGTATTTGAGACTTCATCAATCAGCAGTTGGTGTTTACAGGAGATAAAGAACAGCTCCTAACTCAAATCGTCACTGATCTTTTGTATGTACAATTCTATTATACAAACAAATACTAGGAGTACAGTCCGAAACATATCTATATTAATGTTAAATTAATTAATGTTAGAAGAGAAATCATCAAACGCTGACTTGGTCAGTCTGGTAGATAAATGTACGTTACGTACAGTAATGCTAAGTGTTCTCACTGGTCAGTCTGGTAATAAATGTACGTTACGCACAGTAATGCTAAGTGTTCTCAGTGGTCAGTCTGGTAGATAAATATACGTTACTTACAGTAATGCTAAGTGTTCTCAGTGGTCAGTCTGGTAATAAATGTACGTTACGCACAGTAATGCTAAGTGTTCTCAGTGGTCAGTCTGGTAGATAAATGTACGTTACGTACAGTAATGCTAAGTGTTCTCAGTGGTCAGTCTGGTAATAAATGTACGTTACGCACAGTAATGCTAAGTGTTCTCAGTGGTCAGTCTGGTAGATATATGTACGTTACGTACAGTAATGCTAAGTGTTCTCAGTGGTCAGTCTGGTAATAAATGTACGTTACGCACAGTAATGCTAAGTGTTCTCAGTGGTCAGTCTGGTAATAAATGTACGTTACGCACAGTAATGCTAAGTGTTCTCAGTGGTCAGTCTGGTAGATAAATGTACGTTACGTACAGTAATGCTAAGTGTTCTCCGTGTTTAGTTTGTTGATAAATGTACGTTACGTACAGTAATGCTAAGTGTTCTCAGTGGTCAGTCTGGTAGATAAATGTACGTTACTTACAGTAATGCGCTAATGTTGTTCAGTGGTCAGTCTGGTAGATAAATGTACGTTACTTACAGTAATGCTAAGTGTTCTCAGTGGTCAGTCTGGTAATAAATGTACGTTACGTACAGTAATGCTAAGTGTTCTCAGTGGTCAGTCTGGTGATAAATGTACGTTACGTACAGTAATGCTAAGTGTTCTCAGTGGTCAGTCTGGTAGATAAATGTACGTTACGTACAGTAATGCTAAGTGTTCTCCGTGTTTAGTTTGTTGATAAATGTACGTTACGTACAGTAATGCTAAGTGTTCTCCGTGTTTAGTTTGTTGATAAATGTACGTTACGCACAGTAATGCTAAGTGTTCTCAGTGGTCAGTCTGGTAGATAAATGTACGTTACGTACAGTAATGCTAAGTGTTCTCAGTGGTCAGTCTGGTAATAAATGTACGTTACGCACAGTAATGATAAGTCTTACCAGTGTTTAGTTTGAAGTTAAGTTGTTGTGAACTGTTTATATTGAAACGTACTTGTTTACTTTAGGGTCAATTCGTTCTACACTTGTCTAAGACTCTAATGCTAAACGTTTTACTGATGACGAGAGAAACCTTTCAATGTGCTGTTTCAAACAATTTCTAAAGGAATTATTCACAGTTAAGAATATACATTTCATTATTTGAAAAACAAACAATAAAACAAGTGTTGCAAGAAGCAAGCAGATAGCAAATATGCGAGGTTTATGAAAATACAAGAATTACTTTCCAGCTGAAGTGTTGAAATCAAATATTTGTGTTTTCAACTACTGCCACGAGGACCTAACTAAAAGTAATATTAAGCTGTGTGTTCCAGTAGTTTTGTGCGAAATTCAAAAAACAAACAAACAAATCCATATGTTCCATTCCAGTGCGTTTTACATAAACAGTCGTTATTGGTGTTCCGTATATAAAAGTGTACGGAAATGAACCGTGAAACGTTGCTAACATGTTATACTAAAAGCAGCTCAGAGCATATTAATGGGTTTCTATGAAATGGCAAAGCTAAACAAAACAATATGTGTACTCGTCGAGAGTTTTGTTACAATGAGGCAAGTAAAGCAAAGCAGGAAACAATTCAAGGTTGTAAAAACACATGTGATTTAGTTAGGTTGTAAAAACACATCTACGTTACCAGATCATATAGTTAGCATGTGATTTAGTTAGGTTGTAAAAACACATCTACGTTACCAGATCATATAGTTAGCATGTGATTTAGTTAGGTTGTAGAAACACATCTAGGTTACCAGATCATATAGTTAGCATGTGATTTAGTTAGGTTGTAAAAACACATCTAGGTTACCAGATCATATAGTTAGCATGTGATTTAGTTAGGTTGTAAAAACACATCTAGGTTACCAGATCATATAGTTAGCATGTGATTTAGTTAGGTTGTAAAAACACATCTAGGTTACCAGATCATATAGTTAGCATGTGATTTAGTTAGGTTGTAAAAACACATCTAGGTTACCAGATCATACAGTTAGCATGTGATTTAGTTAGGTTGTAGAAACACATCTATGTTAACAAATCATATAGTTAGCATGTGATTAAGTTAGGTTCTAAAAACACATCTACGTTACCAGATCATATAAATCTTAGTGAATGTTTCGAGTTATCTTTGTTTGTCAGTACATTTTCTATTACTAAATCTAAGTGAGTGTTCCAAGTTATCTTTGTTTGTCAGTGCATGTTCTATTACCAAATCTTAGTGAGTGTTCCAAGTTATCTTTGTTTGTCAGTGCATGTTCTATTACCAAATCTTAGTGAGTGTTCCAAGTTATCTTTGTTTGTCAGTGCATGTTCTATAACTATATCTTAGTGAATGTTCCGAGTTATCTTTGTTTGTCATTGCATGTTTTATAACTAAATCGGAGGGTCGCGGGTTCGAATCCCCGTCGTAACAAATATGCTCGCCTTTTCAGCCGTGGGGGCGTTATAATGTTACTATCAATCCCACTATTCATTGGTAAAAAGAGTAGCTCAAGAGTTGGCGGTGGGTGGTGGTAATTAGCTGCCTTCTCTTTAGTCTTACACTGCTAAATTAGGGACGGCTAGCGCAGATAGTTCTCATGTAGCTTTCCGCGAAGATCAGAAAACAAACTTCGCAGTTATTTAGATGTACACGATGAACGTAGTCCTAAGTATCTCTGTTCAATGAATATATATTTAAGAATTATAAATCAAGCTGGCCACCATGCACTAGACGTTTAGAACTAGTATAATATTCATAGCTTGTTTTCTTTCTTTTTTCATTAAATATACATATATATATATATAAATATAGATTTAAAATAATAATAATAATGAAGAAATATAAAAAAAAAAAAGAAAAAACATAAATAAAAGAGGGCAAGTTAAGACAATATATGGACATTGCCAGAAAAGGGCCGGAGTATTGTGGGCTACTCTGACCCTAAAGCACGACAACTTCCACATAGTAATAGCCGACACGAACGTTAGTGATGCAGGAAGAGGACTTTTGCATCTGACCCTCCTGGGTATCTAAAATCCAAGATACCCAAATACCCACAAAGAAGAAGCGAACCAGTTATTTAGATATTGTAAAATTTGTAATAAATTACAATATTTTTAATAACGTTGATATACTGCCACAAAAATTAATAGTTAATGGATTTAATAAAGAAGTGTTACAGAAAATTATTCTGTAATAAATATAAAAACGTATTAAATAAATACAAAGAAAGTAAAATCAGAGAAATTGTACTGACAATTATTTTTAGTTAAAAATAAGGTCATATTAGAGCTTGGCACTACTTTATGCGGATGTACATCTTAAGTCGCATATAAAAGCATGACAGACACAGTAAAGTATCACTTTAATGATATCGTGTTAATGCCTTTACCATATTGGGGGCAGGAATGCCAATTTCAAGAGGTAAGTTTTATCTTACCTATCACCAGATGTCAGTACCTTATTTTATTTATTTATTTTTAATATTTCTATGTTCATCTTATTCTTATTTTAACTTGGGAGAGCATTCGCCTTCCCACAACCGTCTGCAGGCAGTGAAGGGTGATTAATATAGATGTGAGACATTGTGGGTTCGAGCACCCACATCTCGCTCTCCTAATTTTCTTATGCGAGACTAGCGAATTGGAGGTTAAGACTGATAGACAATGTATCCCCACCGCAATACGGGTCCTACAATTTCGGCCACTTTCAAAACCTAGTGTTATTTGGGATTTTATAATCCCACGTTGTAGCTTGTATCCTAGGGGCCTTACTAAAAATATGCAGCGTATTTTATTTCATGTTTATGTGTTTTGTTTATAGCTTGCAAATTTACGGTTATAATATATATATATATAAATATATCATATATATAAATCATGTGTTCAACACTGTTTATGATTTTTACACGTCTAACACAATTTTTCGAACTTAGATAAACAATGTATCAAAGAATACTAGATATTTAAATAATACAAAATATATACTTCTCTTCTATCATCATTATAATTAACTTTTTAAATTTTTCTTTGTAACGTAATTTATCCAGTATTCTAATACAACAAGTGTTATTTTTCTTTGTAACGTAATTTATCCAGTATTCTAATACAGCAAGTGTTTTTTACTTTGTAACGTAATTTATCCAGTATTCTAATACAACAAGTGTTATTTTTCTTTGTAACGTAATTTATCCACGTATTCTAATACAATAAGTGTTTTTTTTTTTTACTTTGTAACGTAATTTATCTAGTATTCTAATACAACAAGAGTTATTGTACTTTGTAACGTAACTTATCCACGTATTCCAATACAACAAGTGTTATTTTTCTTTGTAACGTAACTTATCCACGTATTCCAATACAACAAGTGTTATTTTTCTTTGTAACGTAATTTATCCAGTATTCTAATACAGCAAGTGTTTTTTTTTTACTTTGTAACGCAATTTATTCACGTATTCTAATACAACGAGTGTTTTTTTTAAATTTGTAACGTAATTTATCCACGTATTCTAATACAATAAGTGTTTTTTTTTACTTTGTAACGTAATTTATCTAGTATTCTAATACAACAAGAGTTATTGTACTTTGTAACGTAATTTATCCACGTATTCTAATACAATAAGTGTTTTTTTTTTACTTTGTAACGTAATTTATCCAGTATTCTAATACAACAAGAGTTATTGTACTTTGTAACGTAACTTATCCACGTATTCCAATACAACAAGTGTTATTTTTCTTTGTAACGTAACTTATCCACGTATTCCAATACAACAAGTGTTATTTTTCTTTGTAACGTAATTTATCCAGTATTCTAATACAGCAAGTGTTTTTTTTTTTACTTTGTAACGCAATTTATTCACGTATTCTAATACAACAAGTGTTTTTTTTTTACTTTGTAACGTAATTTATCCAGTATTCTAATACAACAAGTGTTATTTTTTTTTGTAACGTAATTTATTCACGTATTCTAATACAGCAAGTGTTATTTTTCTATCACCTTTGACCGTTTATGTTTCTTCAACAAATAGGGGTTTCCTGGTTTCTAAGACAACACACGTGAAGGTTTTTGTAAAGTAATGCACACATTTATGTTTTACGAAGGCATAAATTACGTATTTAAGCACAACATTCTTTGTGTGTTTAACATATGTGCTTCTAGTTTAACATAATCTTTAGAAGACGCTAATAAATAATAATGTTATCACACTCAAATAATCAAGTACTAGATGCGTAAGCGAACGTCTTCGTTTCACGCTAAACGACTCCAGTGAGCTTTATTACATTTCGGGACATCGGAAACATTAAGTTGAAAATGGCTGATCTAAAACCTACTTTATATGTTTGAAGTAAAGCTAATTATCATTTCCGCCATTTTTATACCTATTTTAGTCTTTTATTTCTTATAACAATACGATGAATTATTGGATAGTGACGAACCTTTTCGAACCTCATCTGTGATATCTATTGATTCATTCCATATTTAGTCTCCTAGCTGCTATACGACGTTCATTATACCCACTCTAATGACAACGGTTGTTACGATGTTTTAACAAAACACTACCAATAAATCTCTTCTGGGTTATAAGTAAATATAATAACATAGTGTAATATTGGAAGCGTAACAAAATACATCAGTGTACTATTGCACTAATAATAAAGGATGTTTGATTTTATTCAATTCAATAATCAGAAGTCTGCAAATACAATATGTATCTAAGCGATTCGATTCTTACTATAACAACAGTTTATTCAGAAGAGACAGCGGTTTATCTCTGCATAATCCTTATCTGGATAGTTAAGACTCACCTGAGGTGCAGCACAAATTATGCTGGTAAGCCAAGCACACGACAACATTATCTTACTTCTCCGATTGGCGTCGTTAAGTTTTAGAGGATGGACGATGGCGAAGTATCTATCGAGACTGATGCACACCAGAACCATGGACGAAAGATACGGACCAAAGGCTCGAAGGAAAAGCATAACCTTGCAGACCAGAGTTCCTGCAATCCACTCGACCGTGACACGCCAGGAAATTTCGAGGGGTATCATAACAAAGGTGACAATAAGGTCCGCAACGGCCAAGTTTAACATCATTAGTTTGACGGGGGATTTTCTCTGACGGTTTCTGAGCAAGCTGATGAAGACAGGAAGGTTGCCAGTCGCAGCTACGACAAACAGTATGCTGTACAGAGATATTTCCCTCACACTCTCTTCGTTAAAGGTCAAGTAATAGGGTAGTATCGTAGTCTCGTTTGTTTTGTTGTCCTCGACAAACTCGCAGTTTGTCAAGTTCGGGTTAATAGCTTCACATCTCCAAATCCCTGGTACCTCACCCATAATACCTTAATATCTGTCTCTCTTTGTTTACACTGTAGTAACAATACTTGGATTCCAGAGGTAACAACTGTGAAATAAGCTATTGAATATGGTTTGTCCGGGACTGAGGAAATGAACACTTCACAAACCTTACAAACAAGTTTCAATTATTCGTCTAAACCGTATTCACTCTGAGAAATAATTTGAACATATGTTATATCTCGCAAAACGACCTTTCTCAAACGAAGCACATGCGAAACTCAAGTCACGACAATTTCATACACCGACAAAATCAGCGCCAACGCCTATTGGACGAGAAACGAATAGAGTGCTCCAATTTAAAGCCGGGAAAACTCCACGGAGCAGCTCGACTCCACCACAAAACAGGTGCGCAGTATAATGAATACATGAGATGTTAACGTATTTCACGTTATAAAGGTGCACAATATCAGATACATGAACTCCGAATTAAATCATGATACGTAGATGTACAGTGTCATATATACACGAATTAAGTAGACAATATCAGATATACACCAGCTCTCAGAAACTGTTAAACACAGGAGTTTCATGTGTGACAACTCTTATTACCCCAGTGCTATCACGTAAGTCAGCTCATATTATCCTAGTGCTATCACGTAAGTCAGCTCATATCACCCCAGTGCTATCACGTAAGTCATCTCATATTATCCCAGTGCTATCATGTTAGTCAGCTCATATTATCCTAGTGCTATCATGTAAGTCAGCTCATATTATCCTAGTGCTATCACGTAAGTCAACTCATATTATCCCAGTGCTATCATGTAAGTCAGCTCATATTATCCTAGTGCTATCATGTAAGTCAGCTCTGATTATTCCAGTGCTATCACGTAAGCCAGCTCTGATTATCCAAGTGCTATCATGTAAGTCAGCTCTGATTATCCCAGTGCTATCATGTAAGTCAGCTCTGATTATCCCAGTGCTATCACGTTAGTCAGCTCTGATTACCCCAGTGCTATCATGTTAGTCAGCTCTGATTATCCCAGTGCTATCATGTAAGTCAGCTCTGATTATCCTAGTGCTATCATGTAAGTCAGCTCTGATTACCCTAGTGTTATCATGTAAGTCAGCTCATATTATCCTAGTGCTATCATGTTAGTCAGCTCATATTATCCTAGTGCTATCATGTAAGTCAGCTCATATTATCCTAGTGCTATCATGTAAGTCAGCTCATATTATCCTAGTGCTATCATGTAAGTCAGCTCATATTATCCTAGTGCTATCATGTAAGATAGCTCTGATTACCCCAGTGCTATCGTGTTAGTCAGCGTTATAAATGAACTTTTCATGAAAGCGTAGTAAGTTGTTTTAGTTCATTGTCAAGCATACAAGGTACATGATCTAAGAAACTTAAGTTCTACATTGGAATTTACCTGATTCGTTTATAAATATGTTGAATCTTAACGTAAAACATTAGCTCTGTGATATATCTTCACCTAAATTAATATATAAGTAAAATATGTGTCCGAATCACCCCGCCCGGCATGGCCAAGCGCGTTAAGGCGTTCGACTCGTAATCTGAGGGTCGCGGGTTCGCATCCGCGTCGCGCCAAACATGCTCGCCCTCCCAGTTGTGGGGGCGTTATAATGTGACGGTCAATCCAACTATTCGTTGTTTAAAGAGTAGCCCAAGAGTTGGCGGTGGGTGGTGATGACTAGCTGCCTTCCCTCTAGTCTTACACTGCTAAATTAGGGACGGCTAGCTCAGATAGCCCTCGAGTAGCTTTGTGCGAAATTCCAAAACAAACCATTGTCAATTTATTTTATAAATTTATCATATTTGAGAACTTTAATGTACAATATATGTATCAGTAATTGGTAAGGCTTCAGGTATAAGCCAGAGTTAACATCATTCATATTTATATGTATTACGTCAATGATAAATGTTATTACACAAAACGAAATCTCAAAATATTAAACGTTACTGAATCTTTGTTTTGAACTTTGTTTCACAATAATATTTTATAAGAGGAAAGACAAATTGAGCAACGGTTGAGACGAAATGTCCTCAGTCCCACTTCTGATGATTAAGGACACGAAACTGAGGTATAGCACGAAATTTCCTCAGTCCCTCTTCTGATTATCAAAGGACACGAAACTGAGGTATGGCACGAAATGTCCTCAGTCCCTCTTCTGATTATCAAAGAACACGAAACTGAGGTATAGCATGACAAATATTGTGTTTACATTCGTGCAATTGTCACAATTTTAATATATAAGTGACATTTGCTGTAAACTACAGATATCTGCCTTTTATAACAGTACTTACTATCTGCCTTTTATAACAGTACTTACTATCTGCCTTTTGTAACAGTACTTACTATCTGCCTTTTATAACAGTACTTACTATCTGCCTTTTATAACAGTACTTACTATCTGCCTTTTGTAACAGTACTTACTATCTGCCTATTGTAAGAGTACTTACTATCTGCCTTTTATAACAGTACTTACTATCTGCCTTTTATAACAGTACTTACTATCTGCCTTTTGTAACAGTACTTACTATCTTCCTTTTGTAACAGTACTTACTATCTGCCTTTATAACAGTACTTACTATCTGCCTTTTATAACAGTGCTTACTATCTGCTGGCTTTGTAACAGTGCTTACTATCTGACTTTATAACAGTTGCTTACTATCTGCCTTTATAACAGTACTTACTATCTGCCTTTTGTAACAGTACTTACTATCTGCCTATTGTAAGAGTACTTACTATCTGCCTTTTATAACAGTACTTACTATCTGCCTTTTATAACAGTACTTACTATCTGCCTTTTATAACAGTACTTACTATCTGCCTTTTATGACAGTACTTACTATCTGCCTTTTATAACAGTACTTACTATCTGCCTTTTGTAACAGTACTTACTATCTGCCTTTTATAACAGTACTTACTATCTGCCCTTTGTAACAGTACTTACTATCTGCCTATTGTAAGAGTACTTACTATCTGCCTTTTATAACAGTACTTACTATCTGCCTTTTGTAACAGTACTTATTAGTAGGATGATCAAGATATAGACAGGATGATGAAGATATTAGTAGAATGATCAAGATATAGACAGGATGATGAAGATATTAGTAAGATAATCAAGATATAGACAGAATGATGAAGATAATAGTAGGATGATCAAGATATAGACAGGATGATGAAGATATTAGTAGGATGATTAAGATATAGACAGGATGATCAAGATATTAGTAGGATGATCAAGATATAGACAGGATGATGAAGATATTAGTAGGATGATCAAGATATAGACAGGATGATGAAGATATTAGTAGGATGATCAAGATATAGACAGGATGATAGAAGATATTAGTAGAATGATCAAGATATAGACAGGATGATGAAGATATTAGTAAGATGATCAAGATATAGACAGGATGATGAAGATATTAGTAGGATGATCAAGATATAGACAGGATGATGAAGATATTAGTAGGATGATCAAGATATAGACAGGATGATGAAGATATTAGTAAGATAATCAAGATATAGACAGGATGATGAAGATATTAGTAGGACGATCAAGATATAGACAGGATAATGAAGATATTAGTAGGATGATCAAGATATAGACAGGATGATGAAGATATTAGTAAGATAATCAAGATATAGACAAGTGAAGTTGATGTTGGGATGTTGGGATGTATAGAGTTAATGTTCACATGTGAACAGGAAGAAAACAATCAAATATCATTTCTTAACCTCAAAATTACAAGAGCTGATACACAATTTCAAACAGAAATCCACCGAAAAATCACCCATACTGGACTATACATTCCTTGGGACTCAGCACATGAAACAAAACAAAAACTCAACATACTAAGAAACCAAATAAACACAGCCATAAAACTATGCTCACCAGATAAAATTAACGATGAATTAGACAAATTAAAACAATACTTCACCAACATCAATAAGTTTCCTCCACAAACCGTAGAAAACATTATACGCACACACCTAGACAGAAAGCAAAATCAACCAACTAAAGTAAATACAGCTCACGAATCAAAACCACGAAACCATATACTGCTGTATACCATATATTCCTGACATCAGCAAACAAATAACCAACATTTGGCAAAATTAGTAACAAAATATGACATTCCAATTAATACCAAATTTATTCAAAACCCGGCACAAAACTGGGGTCTATACTATGTAAAAACTACACTGACAAACACCACACCAACATTATTTATAAAATACAATGTGATAACTGCCACGACTTCTATATTGAGAAACAAGTAGAAAAATGGAAACCAGATTCAAAGAACATAAAAAGTCACCTTCACACGTTTTCGAACACTGCAAGTCAAATAAACACAACATAACCATAGAAAACACTCAAATACTAAATAAAGAAACAAACATAAACAAACGTAAAATTAAAGAAGCCTTACTTATACAACAACTTAAACCCAAAATAAACCAATATAAAGGAACGCCTTTATACCTATATTAATATAATAAATAAAATTATATATTCAAACATCTAATACCGCCCTCTACATTTCGACACACAGTTACACAACCCCTTTCAAACATGTGGTCAGCTTCCGGTCAGTTACCTCTTTCTTTGTGAACCTGACGATGACCGAAGAAGGTCGAAACGTTGTTCGCTCTTCTATGTAAAGTGTTTTCTCAGCCCAAACGAGCCGTTTTTGCATATAAATTTCTCAACAAGTGGGTTTCTCGTCATCACTGAATCGATGGTATAACTCTATAATTTAAGTTTGAGCCTTTATCCTGGTAACATAAAACACTAACCTCAATAGGATGTTTATATTTACTTTTTATTTCTTTAGATGATGTTTTCATCTTATTTCATAAACCAGTGGCCTGGCATGGCCAAACGCGTAAGGCGTGCGACTCGTAATCCGAGGGTCGCGGGTTCGCGCCCGCGTCGCGCTAAACATGCTCGCCCTCCCAGCCGTGGGGGTGTATAATGTGACGGTCAATCCCACTATTCGTTGGTAAAAGAGTAGCCCAAGAGTTGGCGGTGGGTGGTGATGACTAGCTGCCTTCCCTCTAGTCTTACACTGCTAAATTAGGGACGGCTAGCACAGATAGCCCTCGAGTAGCTTTGTGCGAAATTCCAAAACAAACAAACAAACATAAACCAGTAATTTACACAGTAAACCAAACCATCTGAAATAATTATCTTTTCCTTCCTGTCCACCTATAACTTCTCAAATATTGTCCACCCAAATTAACAGGAGATAATGGAAGTGACAGGATGATAAATATATTACTTAAAACAGTAGTTAATCGACATAACAGGATGATAAAGATATTAGCAAGAACAGGAGTTAATGAAAGTAAAAGGATTTATTTTTGAATTTTGAGATTGACCGTCACATTATAACGCCCCCATGGCTGAAAGGGCGAGCATGTTTGACGCGACGGGGATGCGAACCCGCCACCCTCAGATTACGAGTCGCACGCCTTAACACACTTAGCCATGCAGGGCCAAGTAAAAGGAAGATAAACATACTAGCTACAACAGGGGTTAAAGGATTTAACAGTATGATAAAGATATTAGTCACAGCAAGAGTTACTAAAAATAACAAGTTAGTAAAGACATTAACTAGAAGAAAAGTGAATGGATTTAACAGAATGATATAGAAAGCGGCTAGAACAGGAGGTAATGAAATTAACATGATGATATAGATATTGGCTAAAAAACGATTTAATGGACTTGACAGGATGATAAAGATATTAGCGAGAGCAAGAGTTAATGGAATTAACAGGATAGTAAAGACATTAGCTACAACAGGAGTTAATGGGCTTAACAGCATGATAAAGATATTAGCTAGTATAGGAATAAGTGAACTTAACAGGATGATGAAGATATTAGTAGGATGATCAAGATATAGACAGGATGATGAAGATATTAGTAGGATGATCAAGATATAGACAGGATGATGAAGATATTAGTAGGATGATCAAGATATAGACAGGATGATAGAAGATATTAGTAAGATGATCAAGATATGAGACAGGATGATTAAGATATTAGTAGGATGATCAAGATATAGACAGGATGATGAAGATATTAGCAGGGATGATCAAGATATAGACAGGATGATGAAGATATTAGTAAAGATAATCAAGATATAGACAGGATGATGAGAAGATATTAGTAGGACGATCAAGATATAGACAGGAATAATGAAAGATATTAGTAGGATGATCAAGATATACAGACAGGATGATAATGAAGATATTAGTAAGATAATCAAGATATAGACAAGATGATGAGAAGATATTAGTAGGATGATCAAGATATAGACAGGATGATAGAAAGATATTAGTAATAGCAGAAAAGACCAAGACAGGATGATGAAGATATTAGTAAGAATAATCAAAGATATAAGACAGAATGATAGAAGTATATAGTAAAGATGATCAAGATATAAACAGGATGATGAAGAAATATTAGTAGAGATGATTAAGACATATAGACAGGATGATCAAGATATTAGTAGGATGATCAAGATATAAGAACAGGATATTAGAAGATATTAGTAGATGATGATCAAAGATATAGACAGGATGACAATGAAGATATTGGCAGAGGATGATCAAAGATATTAACAGAGATGATGAAAGATATTAGTAGGATGATCAAGATATAAAACAGGATGATGAAAATATTAGCAAGATGATCCAAGATATAGACAGGATGATGAAAGATATTAGTAGGATGATCAAGATATAAGACAGGATGATGAAGATATTAGTAGGATGATCAAGATATAGACAGGATGATGAAGATATTAGTAAGATAATCAAGATAAGGACAGGATGATGAAGATATTAGTAGGACGATCAAAGATATAGACAGGATAATGAAGAATATTAGCAGGATGATCAAAGATATGACAGTGATGATAATAAAGATATTAAGCAAAGATAATCAAGATATAGACAGAGATGATGAAAGATATTAGTAGGATGATCAAGATATAGAACAGGATGATAAAGATATTAGTAGAAACGATCAAAATATAGACAGGATGATGAAAATATTAGTAAGATGATCAAATATAGACAGGATGATAAAGATATTAGTAGGATGATCAAGATATAGAGCAGGATGATGAAGATATTAGTAGGATGATCAAGATATAGACAGGATGATGAAGATATTAGTAAGATAATCAAGATATAGACAGGATGATGAAGATATTAGTAGGACGATCAAGATATAGACAGGATAATGAAGATATTAGTAGGATGATCAAGATATAGACAGGATGATGAAGATATTAGTAAGATAATCAAGATATAGACAAGTGAAGTTGATGTTGGGATGTTGGGATGTATAGAGTTAATGTTCACATGTGAACAGGAAGAAAACAATCAAATATCATTTCTTAACCTCAAAATTACAAGAGCTGATACACAATTTCAAACAGAAATCCACCGAAAAATCACCCATACTGGACTATACATTCCTTGGGACTCAGCACATGAAACAAAACAAAAACTCAACATACTAAGAAACCAAATAAACACAGCCATAAAACTATGCTCACCAGATAAAATTAACGATGAATTAGACAAATTAAAACAATACTTCACCAACATCAATAAGTTTCCTCCACAAACCGTAGAAAACATTATACGCACACACCTAGACAGAAAGCAAAATCAACCAACTAAAGTAAATACAGCTCACGAATCAAAAAACCACGAAACCATATACTGCTGTATACCATATATTCCTGACATCAGCAAACAAATAACCAACATTTGGCAAAAATTAGTAACAAAATATGACATTCCAATTAATACCAAATTTATTCAAAAACCCGGCACAAAACTGAGGTCTATACTATGTAAAACTACACTGACAAACACCACACCAACATTATTTATAAAATACAATGTGATAACTGCCACGACTTCTATATTGAGAAACAAGTAGAAAAATGGAAACCAGATTCAAAGAACATAAAAGTCACCTTCACACGTTTTCGAACACTGCAAGTCAAATAAACACAACATAACCATAGAAAACACTCAAATACTAAATAAAGAAACAAACATAAACAAACGTAAAATTAAAGAAGCCTTACTTATACAACAACTTAAACCCAAAATAAACCAATATAAAGGAACGCCTTTATACCTATATTAATATAATAAATAAAATTATATATTCAAACATCTAATACCGCCCTCTACATTTCGACACACAGTTACACAACCCCTTTCAAACATGTGGTCAGCTTCCGGTCAGTTACCTCTTTCTTTGTGAACCTGACGATGACCGAAGAAGGTCGAAACGTTGTTCGCTCTTCTATGTAAAGTGTTTTCTCAGCCCAAACGAGCCGTTTTTGCATATAAATTTCTCAACAAGTGGGTTTCTCGTCATCACTGAATCGATGGTATAACTCTATAATTTAAGTTTGAGCCTTTATCCTGGTAACATAAAACACTAACCTCAATAGGATGTTTATATTTACTTTTTATTTCTTTAGATGATGTTTTCATCTTATTTCATAAACCAGTGGCCTGGCATGGCCAAACGCGTAAGGCGTGCGACTCGTAATCCGAGGGTCGCGGGTTCGCGCCCGCGTCGCGCTAAACATGCTCGCCCTCCCAGCCGTGGGGTGTATAATGTGACGGTCAATCCCACTATTCGTTGGTAAAAGAGTAGCCCAAGAGTTGGCGGTGGGTGGTGATGACTAGCTGCCTTCCCTCTAGTCTTACACTGCTAAATTAGGGACGGCTAGCACAGATAGCCCTCGAGTAGCTTTGTGCGAAATTCCAAAACAAACAAACAAACATAAACCAGTAATTTACACAGTAAACCAAACCATCTGAAATAATTATCTTTTCCTTCCTGTCCACCTATAACTTCTCAAATATTGTCCACCCAAATTAACAGGAGATAATGGAAGTGACAGGATGATAAATATATTACTTAAAACAGTAGTTAATCGACATAACAGGATGATAAAGATATTAGCAAGAACAGGAGTTAATGAAAGTAAAAGGATTTATTTTTGAATTTTGAGATTGACCGTCACATTATAACGCCCCCATGGCTGAAAGGGCGAGCATGTTTGACGCGACGGGGATGCGAACCCGCCACCCTCAGATTACGAGTCGCACGCCTTAACACACTTAGCCATGCAGGGCCAAGTAAAAGGAAGATAAACATACTAGCTACAACAGGGTTAAAGGATTTAACAGTATGATAAAGATATTAGTCACAGCAAGAGTTACTAAAAATAACAAGTTAGTAAAGACATTAACTAGAAGAAAAGTGAATGGATTTAACAGAATGATATAGAAAGCGGCTAGAACAGGAGGTAATGAAATTAACATGATGATATAGATATTGGCTAAAAAACGATTTAATGGACTTGACAGGATGATAAAGATATTAGAGAGCAAGAGTTAATGGAATTGCTGGGATAGTAAAGACATTAGCTACAACAGGAGTTAATGGGCTTAACAGCATGATAAAGATATTAGCTAGTATAGGAATAAGTGAACTTAACAGGATGATGAAGATATTAGTAGGATGATCAAGATATAGACAGGATGATGAAGATATTAGTAGGATGATCAAGATATAGACAGGATGATGAAGATATTAGTAGGATGATCAAGATATAGACAGGATGATGAAGATATTAGTAAGATGATCAAGATATAGACAGGATGATGAAGATATTAGTAGGATGATCAAGATATAGACAGGATGATGAAGATATTAGTAGGATGATCAAGATATGAACAGGATGATGAAGATATTAGTAAGATAATCAAAGATATAGACAGGATGATGAAAATATTAGTAGGACGATCAAAGATATAGACAGACATAATGAAATATTAGTAGGATGATCAAAGATATAGAACAGGATGATGAAGATATTAGTAAGATAATCAAAGATATAAACAAGATGATAGAAGATATTAGTAGGATGATCAAGATATAGACAGGATGATGAAGATATTAGTAGAATGATCAAAGATATAAGACAGGATGATGAAGATATTAGCAAGATAATCAAAGATATAGACAGAATGATGAAGATAATAGTAGGATGATCAAGATATAGACAGATGATAGAAAGATATTAGTAGGATGATTAAGATATAGAACAGGATGATCAAGATATTAGTAGGATGATCAAGATATAAAACAGGATGATAAAGATATTAGTAGGATGATCAAGATATAAACAGGATGATGAAAGATATTAGTAGAGATGATCAAAGATATAAACAGGATGATGAAAATATTAGTAGGATGATCAAAGATATAAACAGGATGATTAAAGATATTAGTAAGATGATCAAGATATAGACAGATGATGATTTAAAGATATTAGTAGGATGATCAAGATATAAAATTGATGATGATGAAAATATTAGTAGGATGATCAAAATATAAACAGACGATGATAAAATATTAGTAAGATAATCAAAGATATAGACAGGATGATGAAAAGAAGATATTAGTAGGACGATCAAGATATAGACAGGATAATGAAGATATTAGTAGGATGATCCAAGATATAGACAGGATGATAAAGATATTAGTAAGATAATCAAGATATAGACAGGATGATAGAAGATATTAGTAGGATGATCAAGATATGAACAGGATGATAGAAGATATTAGTAGAATGATCAAGATATAGACAGGATGATGAAAGATATTAGCAAGATAATCAAAGATATAGACAGAAGCCAATGAAGATAATAGTAGGATGATCAAGATATAGACAGGATGATAGAAGATATTAGTAGAGATGATTAAAATATAGACAGGATGATCAAAGATATTAGTAGGATGATCCAAGATATAAACAGGATGATGAAGATATTAGTAGGATGATCAAGATATAGACAGGATGAAGAAGATATTAGTAGGATGATCAAGATATAGACAGGATGATGAAGATATTAGTAGGATGATCAGGATATAGACAGGATAATGAAAATATTAGTAGGATGATCAAGATATAGACAGGATGACGAAGATATTAGTAGGATGATCAAGATATAGACAGGATGATGAAGATATTAGTAGGATGATCAAGATATAGACAGGATGACGAAGATATTAGTAGGATGATCAAGATATATACAGGATGACGAAGATATTAGTAGGATGATCAAGATATAGACAGGATGATGAAGATATTAGTAGGATGATCAAGATATAGACAGGATGACGAAGATATAGACAGGATGACGAAGATATTAGTAGGATGATCAAGATATAGACAGGATGATGAAGATATTAGTAGGATGATCAAGATATAGACAGGATGATGAAGATATTAGTAGGATGATCAAGATATTAACAGGATGATAAAGATATTAACAGGATGATCAAGATATAGACAGGATGATAAAGATATTAACAGGATGATAAAGATATAGACAGGATGATAAAGATATTAACAGGATGATGTTCTCATCGTTATAATTTTTCTTTAACTTCAAATTTTGACATTTAAAACGTCTGTTAAAAGTTGTATTCAATAAAAAACTTCTTATATCTGTCGGGTGGTAAAATACGTACTTTAACTTTGGTTCTCAAAACAGAAATTGACCTGTTTTACTAATTGTAAACTTCTTAAACTCTAATATTATTTGAACCATAATAATAAGTGTCATAATCAGAGAGGTTAATGACACTTCTAAAAGGAAAGAATTTTGAATAATTGTGAATGTCATGGTCAGTGTGGTTAATAATACTTTTAAAACGAATGTGTTTAGAATGAGTGTGCGTCTCATGGTCGGTAGGGTTAATAACACTTTTAAAACGAATGTATTTATAATACATGTGACTGTCATGGTCGGTAGGGTTAATAACACTTTGAAAACGAATGTATTTATAATAAATGTGACTGTCCTGGTTGGTAGGGTTAATAACACTTTTAAAACGAATGTATTTAGAATGAGTGTGTGTCTCATGGTCGGTAGGGTTAATAACACTTTTAAAACGAATGTATTTAGAATGAGTGTGTGTCTCATGGTCGGTAGGGTTAATAACACTTTTAAAACGAATGTATTTAGAATGAGTGTGTGTCTCATGGTCGTTAGGGTTAATAACACTTTTAAAAGGAAAGTTTTTAAAATAAGTGTGAACATCATGTAAATTACACATGTTAATAAAACGGCTGGTATGGATAGAGAAAGCACTATGTACAGGAGCGAACAACGTTTCAACCTTCTTCAGTCATCGTTAACCTGACGTTAATAACGCTTTTGAAAGGAAGGTGTTTAGAATAAGTGTGAGTGTCTTGATTAGTAGAGTTAATAACACTTTTAAAAGGAATGTATTTAAAAATGAAACTAAATCTCGTAATGATTTGTCCTTGAACGTTATTAAGTATTGCTGAAACTAATTATAGTTCCGTAGAGAGGCTGGATCGATAAAGCAGTTCGTTATATGAAAAATGTTCCAGTTATGAGGAATAACTATCATATTATTGTGAGTGGAGAATACGTGAGAACAGAAAAAAACAAACAGTTTGATCATTTGGTTTCTTATATAATACCTTATGTACCAGGCCTAACTAATACCATTAAAATACTTTGTAATACCTTATGTACCAGGCCTAACTAATACCATTAAAATACTTTGTAATACCTTATGTACCAGGCCTAACTAATACCATTAAAATACTTTGTAATACCTTATGTACTAGGCCTAACTAATACCATTAAAATACTTTGTAATACCTTATGTACTAGGCCTAACTAATACCATTAAAATACTTTGTAATACCTTATGTACCAGGCCTAACTAATACCATTAAAATACTTTGTAATACCTTATGTACCAGGCCTAACTAATACCATTAAAATACTTTGTAATACCTTATGTACTAGGCCTAACTAATACCATTAAAATACTTTGTAATACCTTATGTACTAGGCCTAACTAATACCATTAAAATACTTTGTAATACCTTATGTACCAGGCCTAACTAATACCATTAAAATACTTTGTAATACCTTATGTACTAGGCCTAACTAATACCATTAAAATACTTTGGAAAGAAATAATTGTATGAACATTTCTATTTTTTCAGGAGAAGACGAAGAATATAATAATTAAAAATTAGAAGTCGTTTACAGTGTAGAATGTATGGACTGTAACAGCATCAGTATAGGGGGACGTTTGGAAATTTGACTGTTAACTTAGCAGAGCACGGACATGCGCCGGTCTTACAACATTTTAAAGATATAAAAGTTTGTGATAAAAATAAAATTGTCAAAATTAGTTGTCGAGGAACTAACATTAATAAACATAAAATAAAAAACCCTTTTTCCTGAAGGAATACAGACCTTTAATATCTAAAGCATAAATATTTGGCTTATGCTTGAGGTTATGTTCCTGACATCACCAGTGACATCGCGCAAGAGAATTGTGTTTATCTGTGATAAGCACCTGATGATACCGCGTTTCATATACGTTATATATTTTTCTTTCTATCCCAGTTTAGCAGTTTTCTGAATTTTCACAAATACGGTATTTATAAGGTATAGCATGAAATAGCCACATAGAACGACAAAGAGCTTGTTTGTTTGTAGTATCCACAAAGGGTAACAGAACCCCACTTTTAGCGTCAAATCTCCAGACTTAAGGCTAAGCCAATGATGGACGTCTCGAGTGGTTTCCATCTTCTATTACCAGAAGAGATCAACAGTTTAAAAAAAAAAATTACACACAAACATTCCTGTTTCTAGAGTATTCGAAACTGCTAACAAAAATATTTACTTCTCTGTTGCGTAAATTGTTTGGGTTATTCGAGACACGAACTGCGGTTCTTTTGAATTGTGTGATACCGAAAAGATATTTATCTTTTGTAATTCGGAGAAATTATGTGTTTAAACGAGTGAAACTATCCACCGTTTTTCGAATTAACAAAAGAAGTTTAATGTTGAATATGTGATAACCTTGAACGTTGAAAAAAACGTATAAAAGAAAATAAAACATTAAACCAACGTTTGTATTAGTAAAACTTTGATATGAACTTGAAGTTGACCCAGATGAAGTTGACCCAGATTAAATAAAAACTATACTATATATATATATATATCACATAATTTTCAATTTAACATTGGTTTACCGACAATTATCTTATGTACATATCAAACACAGACTGCAGTTTACATACAAACTGATGGACAGAAAAATAAGTTATGTTACTTACGAGTGTTGTCTTATTTGTAATTTATAATTTTAATTTTTGAGATTAGTACACGTCATTGGTATTACAGAACAGAGCGCCAAACGTGTACCGAAACTTGTTATTAAGAAATACAAATCGTAACATTCGTGAATCGTTTCTTACCCACAGTCTACTTCTTACTACAGTTGACGTATGAACTCTCCCAAGATAAAGTCCCTGTTACAGGACTGTCGCCTCACCCACAACCAACAGCAATTAGTGACTTATAACAGCCTGGGGAGTTGCGGGTGTGAGTAAAAAGACTTTTCATATGTAGAAGATACCTGAAGAAGTTATGGGCGTGTCCATACTCTGGATGGTTATAATTTTCTTTATGTAGAAGATACCTGAAGAAGTTATGGGCGTGTCCATACTCTGGATGGTTATAATTTTCTTTATGTAGAAGATACCTGAAGACGTTATGGGCGTGTCCATACTCTTGAGGGTTATAATTTTCTTTATGTAGAAGATACCTGAAGAAGTTATGGGCGTGTCCATACTCTGGATGATTATAATTTTCTTTATGTAGAAGATACCTGAAGAAGTTATGGGCGTGTCCATACTCTGGATGGTTATAATTTTCTTTATGTAGAAGATACCTGAAGAAGTTATGGGCGTGTCCATACTCTGGATGGTTATAATTTTCTTTATGTAGAAGATACCTGAAGAAGTTATGGGCGTGTCCATACTCTGGATGGTTATAATTTTCTTTATGTAGAAGATACCTGAAGAAGTTATGGGCGTGTCCATACTCTGGATGGTTATAATTTTCTTTTTTTCTTACAAGTTTATACATTTTATGATTATGCAACTTTTTTAAAGTCCAATGTGATTATATTACAACATTACTTCTGGGGCTGTCTTTTCACTGATACACAGCTGATGCCGCCACGTTAGTAACTTATACGCATACACGCACGCATCTTACTCAAAGCTTAAAATAAACTGGCAAAGATGCGTTGTAGTTTTATCATTGTTTGTCTGATTTTGTTGCTTACGTAGGAATACAAACTCTATATATAGCTATCATTAGTTTTCTATATGCTACAACGGATTTACAATAATTTTAAATTTATTCTATGAACTATGAGAAAAGCAAACTTCCCGAGTATTTACTGATTAACATTATTAAACCATAAAAAAAACACTCCGAACGTAATTAACAAATCACTTCATCTTTAAAAGTCCTTCCTCGGTTGCCATACGTATTAAAACTGGCGAGATGTGCTCCACTTCACATACAGTATTCCGAGTTTAAAAATAACTACGATTAACTCGTCTAATAGTACACAAAACTTAAATACACACTCACGTGAAAACAGTACTTGTTTGCTTGGGTAACCCGGGATCAGCTAAGACTTTCTGGTCTAATCTTTTCTAATAATCTTCGATCTCATGACGTACATGGGGAAAATGACTTTCCATTAAATTACAACTCAAGCGTTCTTCCTACACACGTATTTATCTACCTTTAACAAGGTGAAAAAATCAAAATGGAGAAAACGACGTTGGAAACATACAGAAAGGTGAGTTGCAACAGATGGACTTCTTGACTAGTGTCAGTAGTGAAGAAATGTGGACAAAAATACAACTAAGATACAATTGACTGTAGTCACATCTTGTCTATGACATTCATTGTTGTCATATATACCTTTTAAAATCTACCAATAAAAAAACTGTTAAACTATTTATAAAAAGCTAAGTGACATTCAGGGTTCTCGAAGAGGTAACCGAGTAACGTTCAGGGTTGTCCAGAAGATGACCAAGTGATTTTCATGAATCTCAAAGTTAATGTCACAACATTTATTTATTTTTTTTACTTACTATTCAACACATGTGTTTTGGTAAGTTTTGACTATAGGAGTTCTTCTCTCATATTTTAAACACACTCTGAAGTTATGACATCACACATAAACTAATGTGAGGATAATAGGAATAAAGATAACATATGGAGCATGGAGGGTATAACTATGTAATGTGAAGATAATAGGAATCAAAACAAGGTATGAAGCATGGAAAGTATAAATATATAATGTGAGGATAATAGGAATTAAAACAAGGTATGAAGCATGGAGGGTATAAATATATAATGTGAGGATAATAGGAATTAAAACAAGGTATGGAGCATGGAGGGTATAACTATATAATGTGAGGATAATAGGAATTACAACAACATAGGGAGCATGTACAGTACAACTATGTAATGTGAGGATAATAGGAATTGAAATAAGGTATGGAGCATGGAGGGTATAACTATATAATGTGAGGATAATAGGAATTAAAATGAGGTATGAAGCATGGAGGGTATAACTATGTAATGTGAGGGCAATAAGAATTACAACAACATACGGAGCATGGAGGGTATAACTATATAATGTGAGGATAATAAGAATTGAAACAAGGTATGGAGCATGGAGGGTATAAATATATAATGTGAGGATAATAGGAATTACAACAACATATGGAGCATGGAGGGTATAACTATGTAATGTGAGGATAATAGGAATTACAACAACATATGGAGCATGTACGGTACAACTATGTAATGTGAGGATAATAGGAATTGAAATAAGGTATGGAGCATGGAGGGTATAAATATATAATGTGAGTATAATAGGAATTACAACAACATATGGAGCATGTACGGTACAACTATGTAATGTGAGGATAATAGGAATTGAAATAAGGTATGGAGCATGGAGGATATAACTATATAATGTGAGGATAATAGGAATTACAACAACATATGGAGCATGGAGGGTATAACTATATAATGTGAGGATAATAGGAATTGAAACAAGGTATGGAGCATGAAGGGTATAGATATATAATGTGAGAATAATAGGAATTACAACAACATATGGAGCATGGAGGGTATAAATATGTAATGTGAGGATAATAGGAATTAAAACAAGGTATGGAGCATGGAAGGTATAACTATATAATGTGAGGATAATAGGAATTACAACAACATATGGAGCATATACGATAAAACTATGTAATGTGAGGATAATAGGAATTGAAATAAGGTATGGAGATTGGAGGGTATAACTATATAATGTGAGGATAATAGGAATTAAAACAAGGTATGAAGCATGGAGGGTATAACTATGTAATGTGAGGGTAAAAGGAATTACAACAACATATGGAGCATGGAGGGTATAACTATGTAATGTGAGGATAATAGGAATTAAAACAAGGTATGGAGCATGTACGGTATAACTATGTAATGTGAGGATAATAGGAATTGAAACAAGGTATGGAGCATGGAGGGTATAACTATGTAATGTGAAGATAATAGGAATCAAAACAAGGTATGAAGCATGGAAAGTATAAATATATAATGTGAGGATAATAGGAATTAAAACAAGGTATGAAGCATGGAGGGTATAAATATATAATGTGAGAATAACAGGAATTAAAACAAGGTATGGAGCATGGAGGGTATAACTATATAATGTGAGGATAATAGGAATTACAACAACATAGGGAGCATGTACAGTACAACTATGTAATGTGAGGATAATAGGAATTGAAATAAGGTATGGAGCATGGAGGGTATAACTATATAATGTGAGGATAATAGGAATTAAAATGAGGTATGAAGCATGGAGGGTATAACTATGTAATGTGAGGGCAATAGGAATTACAACAACATATGGAGCATGGAGGGTATAACTATATAATGTGAGGATAATAGGAATTGAAACAAGGTATGGAGCATGGAGGGTATAAACATATAATGTGAGGAAAAAAGGAATTACAACAACATATGGAGCATGGAGGGTATAACTATGTAATGTGAGGATAATAGGAATTACAACAACATATGGAGCATGTACGGTACAACTATGTAATGTGAGGATAATAGGAATTGAAATAAGGTATGGAGCATGGAGGGTATAAATATATAATGTGAGTATAATAGGAATTACAACAACATATGGAGCATGTACGGTACAACTATGTAATGTGAGGATAATAGGAATTGAAATAAGGTATGGAGCATGGAGGGTATAACTATATAATGTGAGGATAATAGGAATTACAACAACATATGGAGCATGGAGGGTATAACTATATAATGTGAGGATAATAGGAATTGAAACAAGGTATGGAGCATGAAGAGTATAAATATATAATGTGAGAATAATAGGAATTACAACAACATATGGAGCATGGAGGGTATAAATATGTAATGTGAGGATAATAGGAATTAAAACAAGGTATGGAGCATGGAGGGTATAACTATATAATGTGAGGATAATAGGAATTACAACAACATATGGAGCATATACGATAAAACTATGTAATGTGAGGATAATAGGAATTGAAATAAGGTATGGAGCATGGAGGGTATAACTATATAATGTGAGGATAATAGGAATTAAAACAAGGTATGAAGCATGGAGGGTATAACTATGTAATGTGAGGGTAAAAGGAATTACAACAACATATGGAGCATGGAGGGTATAACTATGTAATGTGAGGATAATAGGAATTAAAACAAGGTATGGAGCATGTACGGTATAACTATGTAATGTGAGGATAATAGGAATTGAAACAAGGTATGGAGCATGAAGGGTATAAATATATAATGTGAGGATAATAGGAATTAAAACAAGGTATGGAGCATGGAGGGTATAACTATGTAATGTGAGTATAATAGGAATTAAAACAAGGTATGGAGCATGAAGGGTATAAATATATAATGTGAGGATAATAGGAATTAAAACAAGGTATGGAGCATGGAGGGTATAACTATATAATGTGAGGATAATAGGAATTACAACAACATATGGAGCATGTACGGTACAACTATGTAATGTGAGGATAATAGGAATTAAAACAAGGTATGAAGCATGGAGGGTATAACTATGTAATGTGAGGGTAATAGGAATTACAACAACATATGGAGCATGGAGGGTATAACTATGTAATGTGAGGATAATAGGAATTAAAACAAGGTATGGAGCATGGAGGGTATAACTGTATAATGTGAGGATAATAGGAATTAAGACAAGGTATGGAGCATGGACGGTACAACTATATAATGTGAGGATAATAGAAATTAAAACTAGGTATGGAGCATGGAGGGTATAACTATGTAATGTAAGGATAATAGGAATTGAAACAAGGTATGGAGCATGAAAGGTATAAATATATAATGTGAGGATAATAGGAATTACAGCATCATATGGAGCATGGTGGGTATAACTATGTAATGTGAGGATAATAGGAATTAAAACTAGTTATATGGAGCATGCACTGTATAACTATGTAATGTGAGGATAATAGGAATTGAAATAAGGTATGGAGCATGTACGGTAAAACTATGTAATATGAGGATAATAGGAATTAAAACAAGGTATGGAGCATGGAGGGTATAACTATATAATGTGAGGATAATAGGAATTAAAACAAGGAATGGAGCATGGAGGGTATAACTATATAATGTGAGGATAATATGAAGTAAAACAAGATATGGAGCATGGAGGGTACAACTATATAATGTGAGGATAATAGGAATTAAAACTAGGTATGGAGCATGTACGGTATAACTATGTAATGTAAGGATAATAGGAATTGAAATAAGGTATGGAGCATGAAGGGTATAAATATATAATGTGAGGATAATAGGAATTAAAACTAGTTATATGGAGCATGTACGGTATAACTATAAAATGTGAGGATAATAGGAATTGAAATAAGGTATGGAGCATGAAGGGTATAAATATATAATGTGAGGATAATAGGAATTACAACAACATATGGAGCATGGAGGGTATAACTATGTAATGTGAGGATAATAGGAATTAAAACAAGGTATGGAGCATGGAGGGTATAACTATATAATGTGAGGATAATAGGAATTACAACAACATATGGAGCATGGAGGGTATAACTATGTAATGTGAGGATAATAGGAATTGAAACAAGGTATGGAGCATGGAGGGTATAACTATGTAATGTGAGTATAATAGGAATTAAAACAATGTATGGAGCATGGCGGATATAACTATATAATGTGAAAATAATAGGAATTAAAACTAGGTATGGAGCATGTACGGTATAACTATGTAATGTGAGGATAATAGGAATTAAAACTAGTTATATGGAGCATGTACGGTATAACTATGTAATGTGAGGATAATAGGAATTGAAATAAGGTATGGAGCATGTACGGTACAACTATGTAATATGAGGATAATAGGATTTAAAACAAGGTATGGAGCATGGAGGGTATAACTATATAATGTGAGGATAATAGGAATTAAAACAAGGTATGGAGCATGGAGGGTATAACTATATAATGTGAGGATAATAGGAATTAAAACAAGGTATGGAGCATGGAGGGTACAACTATATAATGTGAGGATAATAGGAATTAAAACTAGGAGTGGAGCATGTACGGTATCACTATGTAATGTAAGGATAATAGGAATTGAAAAAAGGTATGGAGCATGAAGGGTATAAATATATAATGTGAGTATAATAGGAATTAAAACTAGTTATATTGAGCATGTACGGTATAACTATGTAATGTGAGGATAATAGGAATTGAAATAAGGTATGGAGCATGAAGGGTATAACTATGTATTGTAAGGATAATAGTAATTAAAACAAGGTATGGAGCATGGAGGGTATAACTATGTAAAGTGAGGATAATAAGAATTAAAACATGGTATGGAGCATGTACGGTATAACTATGTAAAGTGAGTATAATAGGAATTAAAACAAGGTATGGAGCATGGAGGATATAATGTGAGAATAATAGGAATTACAACAACATATGGAGCATGGAGGGTATAACTATGTAATGTGAGGATAATAGGAATTGAAACAAGGTATGGAGCATGGAGGGTATAACTATATAATGTGAGGATAATAGGAATTAAAACTAGGTATAGAGCATGTACGTTATAACTATGTAATGTGAGGGTAATAGGAATTGAAACAAGGTATGGAGCATGGAGGGAACAACTATATAATGTGAGGATAATAGGAATTAAAACTAGGTATGGAGCATGGAGGGTATAACTATGTAATGTAAGGATAATGTGAATTAAAACAAGGTATGGAGCATGGAGGGTATAACTATGTAAAGTGAGGATAATAAGAATTAAAACAAGGTATGGAGCATGGAGGATATAACTATATAATGTGAGAATAATAGGAATTGAAACAAGGTATGGAGCATGGAGGGTACAACTATATAATGTGAGGATAATAGGAATTAAAACTAGGGATGGAGCATGTACGGGATAACTATATAATGTGAGGATAATAGGAATTAAAACTAGTTATATGGAGTATGTACGGTATAACTATGTAATGTGAGGATAATAGGAATTGAAATAAGGTATGGAGCATGTACGGTACAACTATGTATTGTGAGGATAATAGGAATTAATACAAGGTATCGAGCATGGAGGGTACAACTATATAATGTGAGGATAATAGGAATTAAAACTAGGTATGGAGCATGGAGGGTATAACTATGTAATGTAAGGATAATAGGAATTGAAATAAGGTATGGAGCATGTACAGTACAACTATGTAATATGAGGATAATAGGAATTAAAACAAGGTATGGAGCATGGAGGGTATAACTATATAATGTGAGGATAATAGGAATTAAAACAAGGTATGGAGCATGGAGGGTATAACTATATAATGTGAGGATAATAGGAATTAAAACAAGGTATGGAGCATGAAGGGTATAAATATATAATGTGAGGATAATAGGAATTAAAACTAGTTATATGGAGCATGTACGGTATAACTATGTAATGTGAGGATAATAGGAATTAAAACAAGGTGTGGAGCATAGAGGGTATAACTATATAATGTGAGGATAATAGGAATTACAACAACATATGGAGCATGGAGGGTATAACTATGTAATGTGAGGATAATAGGAATTGAAACAAGGTATGGAGCATGGAGGATATAACTATATAATGTGAGGATAATAGGAATTAAAACTAGTTATATGGAGCATGTACGGTATAACTATGTAATGTGAGGATAATAGGAAGTGAAATAAGATATGGAGCATGTACGGTATAACTATCTATTGTGAGGATAATAGGAATTAAAACAAGGTATGGAGCATGGAGGGTATAACTATATAATGTGAGGTTAATAGGAATTAAAACTAGGGATGGAGCATGTACGGGATAACTATATAATGTGAGGATAATAGGAATTAAAACTAGTTATATGGAGTATGTACGGTATAACTATGTAATGTGAGGATAATAGGAATTGAAATAAGGTATGGAGCATGTACGGTACAACTATGTATTGTGAGGATAATAGGAATTAAAACAAGGTATGGAGCATGGAGGGTATAACTATATAATGTGAGGATAATAGGAATTAATACAAGGTATCGAGCATGGAGGGTACAACTATATAATGTGAGGATAATAGGAATTAAAACTAGGTATGGAGCATGGAGGGTATAACTATGTAATGTAAGGATAATAGGAATTGAAATAAGGTATGGAGCATGTACGGTACAACTATGTAATATGAGGATAATAGGAATTAAAACAAGGTATGGAGCATGGAGGGTATAACTATATAATGTGAGGATAATAGGAATTAAAACAAGGTATGGAGCATGGAGGGTATAACTATATAATGTGAGGATAATAGGAATTAAAACAAGGTATGGAGCATGAAGGGTATAAATATATAATGTGAGGATAATAGGAATTAAAACTAGTTATATGGAGCATGTACGGTATAACTATGTAATGTGAGGATAATAGGAATTAAAACAAGGTGTGGAGCATAGAGGGTATAACTATATAATGTGAGGATAATAGGAATTACAACAACATATGGAGCATGGAGGGTATAACTATGTAATGTGAGGGTAATAGGAATTGAAACAAGGTATGGAGCATGGAGGATATAACTATATAATGTGAGGATAATAGGAATTGAAACAAGGTATGGAGCATGGAGGGTATAACTATGTAATGTGAGGATAATAGGAATTGAAATAAGGTATGGAGCATGTACGGTAAAACTATGTAATGTGAGGATAATAGGAATTGAAACAAGGTATGGAGCATGTACGGTATAACTATGTAATGTGAGGATAATAGGAATTGAAACAAGGTATGGAGCATGGACGGTAAACTATGTAATGTGAGGATAATAGGAATTAAAACTAGGTATGGAGCATGTACGGTATAACTATGTAATGTAAGGATAATAGGAATTGAAATAAGGTATGGAGCATGAAGGGTATAAATATATAATGTGAGGATAATAGGAATTAAAACTAGTTATATGGAGCATGTACGGTATAACTATAAAATGTGAGGATAATAGGAATTGAAATAAGGTATGGAGCATGAAGGGTATAAATATATAATGTGAGGATAATAGGAATTACAACAACATATGGAGCATGGAGGGTATAACTATGTAATGTGAGGATAATAGGAATTAAAACAAGGTATGGAGCATGGAGGGTATAACTATATAATGTGAGGATAATAGGAATTACAACAACATATGGAGCATGGAGGGTATAACTATGTAATGTGAGGATAATAGGAATTGAAACAAGGTATGGAGCATGGAGGATATAACTATATAATGTGAGGATAATAGGAATTAAAACTAGTTATATGGAGCATGTACGGTATAACTATGTAATGTGAGGATAATAGGAATTGAAATAAGGTATGGAGCATGTACGGTACAACTATGTAATGTGAGGATAATAGGAATTAAAACAAGGTATGGAGCATGGAGGGTATAACTATATAATGTGAGGATAATAGGAATTAAGACAAGGTATGGAGCATGTACGGTATAACTATGTAATGTAAGGATAATAGGAATTGAAATAAGGTATGGAGCATGAAGGGTATAAATATATAATGTGAGGATAATAGGAATTACAACAACATATGGAGCATGGAGGGTATAACTATGTAATGTGAGGATAATAGGAATTAAAACAAGGTATGGAGCATGGAGGGTATAACTATATAATGTGAGGATAATAGGAATTACAACAACATATGGAGCATGGAGGGTATAACTATGTAATGTGAGGATAATAGGAATTGAAACAAGGTATGGAGCATGGAGGGTATAACTATGTAATGTGAGGATAATAGGAATTAAAACAATGTATGGAGCATGGAGGATATAACTATATAATGTGAAAATAATAGGAATTAAAACTAGGTATGGAGCATGTACGGTATAACTATGTAATGTGAGGATAATAGGAATTAAAACTAGTTATATGGAGCATGTACGGTATAACTATGTAATGTGAGGATAATAGGAATTGAAATAAGGTATGGAGCATGTACGGTACAACTATGTAATATGAGGATAATAGGATTTAAAACAAGGTATGGAGCATGGAGGGTATAACTATATAATGTGAGGATAATAGGAATTAAAACAAGGTATGGAGCATGGAGGGTATAACTATATAATGTGAGGATAATAGGAATTAAAACAAGGTATGGAGCATGGAGGGTATAACTATATAATGTGAGGATAATAGGAATTAAAACTAGGAGTGGAGCATGTACGGTATCACTATGTAATGTAAGGATAATAGGAATTGAAAAAAGGTATGGAGCATGAAGGGTATAAATATATAATGTGAGGATAATAGGAATTAAAACTAGTTATATTGAGCATGTACGGTATAACTATGTAATGTGAGGATAATAGGAATTGAAATAAGGTATGGAGCATGGAGGGTATAACTATGTAATGTGAGGATAATAGTAATTAAAACAAGGTATGGAGCATGGAGGGTATAACTATGTAAAGTGAGGATAATAGGAATTAAAACAAGGTATGGAGCATGTACGGTATAACTATGTAAAGTGAGTATAATAGGAATTAAAACAAGGTATGGAGCATGGAGGATATAACTATATTGTGTGAGAATAATAGGAATTACAACAACATATGGAGCATGGAGGGTATAACTATGTAATGTGAGGATAATAGGAATTGAAACAAGGTATGGAGCATGGAGGGTATAACTATATAATGTGAGGATAATAGGAATTAAAACTAGGTATGGAGCATGTACGTTATAACTATGTAATGTGAGGATAATAGGAATTGAAACAAGGTATGGAGCATGGACGGTATAACTATGTAATGTGAGGATAATAGGAATTAAAACAAGGTATGGAGCATGGAGGGTACAACTATATAATGTGAGGATAATAGGAATTAAAACTAGGTATGGAGCATGGAGGGTATAACTATGTAATGTAAGGATAATAGGAATTGAAATAAGGTATGGAGCATGTACAGTACAACTATGTAATATGAGGATAATAGGAATTAAAACAAGGTATGGAGCATGGAGGGTATAACTATATAATGTGAGGATAATAGGAATTAAAACAAGGTATGGAGCATGGAGGGTATAACTATATAATGTGAGGATAATAGGAATTAAAACAAGGTATGGAGCATGGAGGGTATAAATATATAATGTGAGGATAATAGGAATTAAAACTAGTTATATGGAGCATGGACGGTATAACTATGTAATGTGAGGATAATAGGAATTAAAACAAGGTATGGAGCATAGAGGGTATAACTATATAATGTGAGGATAATAGGAATTACAACAACATATGGAGCATGGAGGTATAACTATGTAATGTGAGGATAATAGGAATTGAAACAAGGTATGGAGCATGGAGGATATAACTATATAATGTGAGGATAATAGGAATTAAAACTAGTTATATGGAGCATGTACGGTATAACTATGTAATGTGAGGATAATAGGAATTGAAATAAGGATATGGAGCATGTACGGTATAACTATGTAATGTGAGGATAATAGGAATTAAAACAAGGTATGGAGCATGGAGGGTATAACTATATAATGTGAGGATAATAGGAATTAAAACAAGGTATGGAGCATGTACGGGATAACTATATAATGTGAGGATAATAGGAATTAAAACTAGGTATATGGAGCATGGACGGTATAACTATGTAATGTGAGGATAATAGGAATTAAAACAAGGTATGGAGCATGGAGGGTATAACTATGTAATGTGAGGATAATAGGAATTAAAACAAGGTATGGAGCATGGAGGGTATAACTATATAATGTGAGGATAATAGGAATTAAAACAAGGTATGGAGCATGGAGGGTACAACTATATAATGTGAGGATAATAGGAATTAAAACTAGGTATGGAGCATGGAGGGTATAACTATGTAATGTAAGGATAATAGGAATTGAAATAAGGTATGGAGCATGTACGGTATAACTATGTAATATGAGGATAATAGGAATTAAAACAAGGTATGGAGCATGGAGGGTATAACTATATAATGTGAGGATAATAGGAATTAAAACAAGGTATGGAGCATGGAGGTATAACTATATAATGTGAGGATAATAGGAATTAAAACAAGGTATGGAGCATGAAGGGTATAAATATATAATGTGAGGATAATAGGAATTAAAACAAGTTATATGGAGCATGTACACGGTATAACTATGTAATGTGAGGATAATAGGAATTAAAACAAGGTATGGAGCATGGAGGGTATAACTATATAATGTGAGGATAATAGGAATTACAACAACATATGGAGCATGGAGGGTATAACTATGTAATGTGAGGGTAATAGGAATTGAAACAAGGTATGGAGCATGGAGGATATAACTATATAATGTGAGGATAATAGGAATTGAAACAAGGTATGGAGCATGGAGGGTATAACTATGTAATGTGAGGATAATAGGAATTGAAACAAGGTATGGAGCATGGAGAGTATAACTATGTAATGTGAGGATAATAGGAATTAAAACAAGGTATGGAGCATGGAGGGTATAACTATGTAATGTGAGGATAATAGGAATTGAAATAAGGTATGGAGCATGGACGGTATAACTATGTAATGTGAGGATAATAGGAATTAAAACAAGGTATGGAGCATGTACGGTACATTTATGTAATGTAAGGATAATAGGAATTGAAATAAGGTATGGAGCATGGAGGGTATAACTATATAATGTGAGGATAATAGGAATTAAAACAAGGTATGGAGCATGGAGGGTATAACTATATAAAATGTGAGGATAATAGGAATTGAAATAAGGTATGGAGCATGAAGGGTATAAAATATATAATGTGAGGATAATAGGAATTAAAACAACATATGGAGCATGGAGGGTATAACTATGTAATGTGAGGATAATAGGAATTAAAACAAGGTATGGAGCATGGAGGGTATAACTATATAATGTGAGGATAATAGAAATTACAACAACATATGGAGCATGGAGGGTATAACTATGTAATGTGAGGATAATAGGAATTAAAACAAGGTATGGAGCATGGAGGATATAACTATATAATGTGAGGATAATAGGAATTAAAACTAGTTATATGGAGCATGTACGGTATAACTATGTAATGTGAGGATAATAGGAATTGAAACAAGGTATGGAGCATGTACGGTATAACTATGTAATGTGAGGATAATAGGAATTAAAACAAGGTATGGAGCATGGAGGGTATAACTATATAATGTGAGGATAATAGGAATTAAAACAAGGTATGGAGCATGGCACGGTATAACTATGTAATGTAAGGATAATAGGAATTGAAACAAGGTATGGAGCATGAAGGGTATAACTATATAATGTGAGGATAATAGGAATTACAACAACATATGGAGCATGGAGGGCATAACTATGTAATGTGAGGATAATAGGAATTAAAACAAGGTATGGAGCATGGAGGGTATAACTATATAATGTGAGGATAATAGGAATTACAACAACATATGGAGCATGGAGGGTATAACTATGTAATGTGAGGATAATAGGAATTGAAACAAGGTATGGAGCATGGAGGGTATAACTATGTAATGTGAGGATAATAGGAATTAAAACAAGGTATGGAGCATGGAGGATATAACTATATAATGTGAGAATAATAGGAATTAAAACTAGGTATGGAGCATGTACGGTATAACTATGTAATGTGAGGATAATAGGAATTAAAACTAGTTATATGGAGCATGGACGGTATAACTATGTAATGTGAGGATAATAGGAATTGAAAACAAGGTATGGAGCATGTAGGGTATAACTATGTAACATGAGGATAATAGGAATTAAAACAAGGTATGGAGCATGGAGGGTACAACTATATAATGTGAGGATAATAGGAATTAAAACAAGGTATGGAGCATGGAGGGTATAACTATATAATGTGAGGATAATAGGAATTAAAACAAGGTATGGAGCATGGAGGGCATAACTATATAATGTGAGGATAATAGGAATTAAAACCAGGATGGAGCATGGAGGTATAACTATGTAATGTAAGGATAATAGGAATTGAAAAAAGGTATGGAGCATGGAGGGTATAAATATATAATGTGAGGATAATAGGAATTAAAACAAGTTATATGGAGCATGTACGGTATAACCATGTAATGTGAGGATAATAGGAACTAAAACAAGGTATGGAGCATGGAGGGCATAACCATGTAATGTAGGATAATAGGAATTAAAACAAGGTATGGAGCATGGAGGGCATAACCATGTAAAGTGAGGATAATAGGAATTAAAACAAGGTATGGAGCATGGACGGCATAACTATGTAAAAGTGAGGATAATAGGAATTAAAACAAGGTATGGAGCATGGAGGGATACAATGAGAACAATAGGAATTACAAACAAGGTATGGAGCATGGAGGGTATAACTATGTAATGTGAGGATAATAGGAATTAAAACAAGGTATGGAGCATGGAGGGTATAACCATATAATGTGAGGATAATAGGAATTAAAACAACATATGGAGCATGGAGGGTATAACTATGTAATGTGAGGATAATAGGAATTGAAACAAGGTATGGAGCATGGAGGATATAACTATATAATGTGAGAATAATAGGAATTAAAACTAGGTATGGAGCATGTACGGTATAACTATGTAATGTGAGGGTAATAGGAACTGAAACAAGGTATGGAGCATGGACGGTATAACTATGTAAAGTGAGGATTATAGGAATTGAAACAAGGTATGGAGCATGGAGCGTATAACTATATAATGTGAGGATAATAGGAATTAAAACAAGGTATGGAGCATGGAGGTATAACTATGTAATGTAAGGATAATAGGAACTGAAACAAGGTATGGAGCATGGAGGGTATAACTATATAATGTGAGGATAATAGGAATTAAAACAAGGTATGGAGCGTGTACAGTATAACTATGTAATGTGAGGGTAATAGGAATTAAAACAAGGTATGGAGCATGGAGGGTACAACTATATAATGTGAGGATAATAGAAATTAAAACAAGGTATGGAGCATGGAGGGTATAACTATGTAATGTAAGGATAATAGGAATTAAAACAAGGTATGGAGCATGTACGGTATAACTATGTAATGTGAGGATAATAGGAATTAAAACAAGGTATGGAGCATGGAGGATATAACTATGTAATGTGAAAATAATAGGAATTAAAACCAGGTATGGAGCATGGACGGCATAACTATGTAATGTGAGGATAATAGGAATTAAAACCAGTTATATGGAGCATGGACGGTATAACTATGTAATGTGAGGATAATAGGAACTGAAAACAAGGTATGGAGCATGGAGGTATAACTATGTAATGTGAGGATAATAGGAACTAAAACAAGGTATGGAGCATGGAGGGCATAACCATGTAATGTGAGGATAATAGGAATTAAAACAAGGTATGGAGCATGTACGGCATAACCATGTAATGTGAGGATAATAGGAATTGAAACAAGGTATGGAGCATGGAGGGAACAACTATGTAATGTGAGGATAATAGGAATTAAAACAAGGTATGGAGCATGAGGGCATAACTATGTAATGTAAGGATAATAGGAATTAAAACAAGGTATGGAGCATGGAGGGTATAACCATGTAAAGTGAGGATAATAGGAATTAAAACAAGGTATGGAGCATGGAGGTATAACTATATAATGTGAGAATAATAGAATTGAAACAAGGTATGGGCATGGAGGGTATAACCATATAATGTGAGGATAATAGGAATTAAAACCAAGGGATGGAGCATGGAGGGATAACTATGTAATGTGAGGATAATAGGAATCTAAAACCAAGGTATATGGAGTACGGACGGCATAACCATGTAACGTGAGGATAATAGGAACTGAAAACAAGGTATGGATATGGACGGCATAACCATGTAATGTGAGGATAATAGGAATCAAAACAAGGTATGGAGCATGGAGGGCATAACCATAATGTGAGGATAATAGGAATCAAAACAAGGTATGGAGCATGGAGGGTATATAACCATGTAACGTGAGGATAACAGGAACTCAAAACCAGGTACGGAGCATGGAGGGCATAACCATGTAATGTAAGGATAACAGGAACTGAAACAAGGCATGGAGCATGGAGGGCATAACCATGTAATGTGAGGATAACAGGAACTAAAACAAGGCATGGAGCATGGAGGGCATAACCATGTAACGTGAGGATAACAGGAATCAAAACAAGGTATGGGATATGGAGGGCATAACCATGTAACGTGAGGATAATAGGAATTAAAACAAGGTATGGAGCATGGAGGGCATAAATATATAATGTGAGGATAATAGGAACTAAAACCAAGGTATGGAGCACGCACGGCATAACCATGTAATGTGAGGATAATAGGAATTAAAACAAGGTATGGAGCATGGAGGGTATAACCATATAATGTGAGGATAATAGGAATCAAAAAACAAGGCATGGAGCATATGGAGGGCATAACCATGTAATGTGAGGATAATAGGAACTGAAACAAGGTATGGAGCATGGAGGATATAACCATGTAATGTGAGGATAATAGGAATTCAAAACAAGGTATACGGAGCACGGACGGCATAACCATGTAATGTGAGGATAACAGGAACTGAAACAAGGTACGGAGCACGTACGGCATAACCATGTAATGTGAGAAGATAACAGGAATCAAAACAAGGCATGGAGCACGGAGGGCATAACCATGCAATGTGAGGATAATAGGAATTCAAAACCAGGGATGGATATGCAAGGGATAACCATGCATAATGTGAGGATAATAGAACTAAAACCAGCTATATGGAGCATGGATGGCATAACCATGTAATGTGAGGATAATAGGAACTGAAAACAAGGTATGGAGCACGGAGGGCATAACCATATAATGTGAGGATAATAGGAATGTCAAAACAAGGTATGGAGCATGGAGGGCATAACCATGTAATGTGAGGATAATAGGAATTCACAAGGTGCACGAGCATGGAGGGCATAACCATGTAACGTGAGGATAATAGGAACTAAAACCAAGGTATGGAGCATGGAGGGCATAACCATGTAACGTAAGGATAATAGGAACTGAAACAAGGTATGGAGCATGGAGGGCATAACCATGTAACATGAGGATAACAGGAACCAAAAACAAGGTATGGAGCATGGAGGGCATAACCATAACGTGAGGATAATAGGAATCAAAACAAGGTATGGATATGGAGGGCATAACCATGTAATGTGAGGATAATAGGAATTCAAAACAAGGCATGGAGCATGGAGGGCATAACCATATAATGTGAGGATAATAGGAATCAAAACCAGTTATATGGAGCACGGACGGCATAACCATGTAAATGTGAGGATAACTAGAACTAAAACAAGGTATGGAGCATAGAGGGCATAACCATGTAACGTGAGGATAATAGGAATACAAAAAACAAGGTATGGAGCATGGAGGGTATAACCATGTAATGTGAGGGTAATAGGAACTGAAACAAGGTATGGAGCACGGAGGATATAACTACATAATGTGAGGATAACAGGAACTGAAACAAGGCATGGAGCATGGAGGGCATAACCATGTAATGTGAGGATAATAGGAACTGAAACAAGGCATGGAGCATGGACGGTAAAACCATGTAACGTGAGGATAACAGGAACTGAAACAAGGTATGGAGCATGGACGGCATAACCATGTAATGTGAGGATAACAGGAACTGAAACAAGGCATGGAGCATGGACGGCATAACCATGTAACGTGAGGATAACAGGAACTGAAACAAGGTACGGAGCATGGAGGGCATAACCATGTAATGTGAGGATAATAGGAACTGAAAACAAGGTATGGAGCATGGACGGCATAACCATGTAATGTGAGGATAACAGGAACTGAAAAAGGCATGGAGCACGGAGGGCATAACCATGTAACGTGAGGATAATAGGAACTGAAACAAGGTATGGAGCATGGACGGCATAACCATGTAACGTGAGGATAATAGGAACTGAAAACAAGGCATGGAGCATGGAGGGCATAACCATATAATGTGAGGATAACAGGAATTAAAACAAGGTATGGAGCATGGAGGGCATAACCATGTAACGTGAGGATAATAGGAATCAAAACAAGGTATGGAGCATGGAGGGCATAACCATGCAATGTAAGGATAACAGGAACTGAAAACAAGGTATGGAGCACTGGACGGCATAACCATGTAAAGTGAAGATAATAGGAACTGAAACAAGGTACGGAGCACGGAGGGCATAACCATGTAATGTGAGGATAATAGGAATTAAAACAAGGTATGGAGCATGGAGGGCATAACCATGTAACGTGAGGATAACAGAAATCAAAACCAGGTATGGAGCACTGAGGGCATAACCATGTAATGTAAGGATAATAGGAACTGAAAACAAGGTATGGAGCACGGACGGCATAACCATGTAAATGAGGATAATAGGAATTCAAAACAAGGTATGGAGCATGGAGGGCATAACCATGTAACGTGAGGATAATAGGAACTAAAACAAGGCATGGAGCATGGAGGGCATAAACCATATAATGTGAGGATAATAGGAATTAAAACCAGGCATACGGAGCACGGACGGTATAACCATGTAACGTGAGGATAATAGGAACTAAAACAAGGTATGGAGCATAGAGGGCATAACCATGTAATGTGAGGATAATAGGAACTCAAACAAGGTATGGAGCATGGAGGGCATAACCATGTAATGTGAAAATAATAGGAACTGAAACAAGGTATGGAGCATGGAGGATATAACCATATAATGTGAGGATAACAGGAACTCAAAACCAGGTATGGAGCATGGAGGGCATAACCATGTAATGTAAGGATAACAGGAACTCAAAACAAGGTATGGAGCATGGAGGGCATAACCATGTAATGAGAGGATAATAGGAATTAAAACCAAGGTATGGAGCATGGACGGCATAACCATATAATGTGAGGATAATAGGAATTCAAAACCAGTTATATGGAGTATGGACTGCATAACCATGTAATGTGAGGATAATAGGAACTGAAACAAGGTATGGAGCATGGATGGCATAACCATGTAACAGAGGATAATAGGAATTAAAACAAGGTATGGAGCATGGAGGGCATAACCATATAACGTGAGGATAATAGGAACTGAAAACAAGGTATGGAGCATGGACGGCATAACCATGCAATGTGAGGATAATAGGAACTTAAAACAAGGTATGGAGCATGGAGGATATAATGTGAAAATAATAGGAACAAAACAAACATACGGAGCAATGGAGGGCATAACCATGTAACGTGGTGAGGATAATAGAACTGAAACAAGGTATGGAGCATGGAGGGCATAACCATGTAATGTGAGGATAATAGGAATTCAAAACCAGGTATGGAGCATGGACGGCATAACCATGTAACGTGAGGTAATAGGAACTGAAACCAGGGATGGAGCATGGAGGAAATAACCATGTAACGTGAGGATAATAGGAACTAAAACAAGGTATGGAGCATGGAGGGCATAACCATGTAATGTAAGGATAATAGGAATTAAAACAAGGTATGGAGCATGGAGGGCATAACCATGCAAAGTGAGGATAACAGGAATCAAAACAAGGTATGGAGCATGGAGGATATAACCATATGTAATGTGAATAATAGGAACTGAAACAAGGTATGGAGCATGGAGGGGTATAACCATGTAACGTGAGGATTAACAGGAACTAAAACAAGGTATGGAGCATGGACGGGATAACCATGTAATGTGTGAGGATAATAGGAATCAAAACAAGGTATGGAGCATGGACGGCATAACCATGTAATGTGAGGATAATAGGAACTGAAAACAAGGCATGGAGCATGGACGGCATAACCATGTAATGTGAGGATAATAGGAATTAAAAAACAAGGTATGGAGTAATGGAGGGCATAACCATATAATGTGAGGATAACAGGAACTCAAAACAAGGCATGGAGCATGGAGGGCATAACCATGTAATGTGAGGATAATAGGAATTAAAACCAGGTATGGAGCATGGAGGGCATAACCATGTAATGTAAGGATAATAGGAACTGAAACAAGGTATGGAGCATGGAGGGCATAACCATGCAAATATGAGGATAATAGGAACTGAAACAAGGCATGGAGCACGGAGGGCATAACCATGCGAAGTGAAGATAACAGGAACTAAAACAAAGGTATGGAGCATGGACGGCATAACCATGCAAAAGTGAGGATAATAGGAACTAAAACAAGGTATGGAGCATGGAGGGCATAACCATGTAATGTGAGGATAATAGGAATTAAAACAAGGTATGGAGCATGGAGGGCATAACCATGTAATGTAAGGATAATAGGAACTCAAAACAAGGTATGGAGCATGGAGGGTATAACCATGTAAAGTGAGGATAATAGGAATTCAAAACAAGGTATGGAGCATGGAGGGCATAACCATGCAAAGTGAGGATAACAGGAACTAAACAAGGTATGGAGCACATACGGTATAACCATGTAAAGTGAGGATAATAGGAATTGAAAACAAGGTATGGAGCATACGGAGGATATAACCATGTAATGTGAGAATAACAGGAATCAAAACCAGGTATGGAGCATGGACGGCATAACCATGTAAGTGAGGGCAATAGGAACCTGAAAACAAGGTATGGAGCATGCACGGTATAACCATGCAAAGTGAGGATAACAGGAACTGAAACAAGGTATGGAGCATGGATGCATAACCATGTAACGTGAGGATAACAGGAACTAAAACCAGGTATGGATATGGAGGGCATAACCATGTAACGTGAGGATAATAGGAATTCAAAACAAGGTATGGAGCATGGAGGGCATAACCATGTAAAGTGAGGATAATAGGAACTAAAACAAGGCATGGAGCATGGAGGGCATAACCATGTAACGTGAGGGTAATAGGAATTAAAACAAGGTATGGAGCATGGAGGGCATAACCATGTAACGTGAGGATAACAGGAATCAAAACCAGGTATGGAGCATGGAGGGCATAACCATGTAATGTAAGGATAATAGGAACTGAAAACAAGGTATGGAGCATGGAGGGTATAACCATGTAAAGTAAGGATAACAGGAATTAAAACAAGGTATGGAGCACGGACGGCATAACCATGTAATGTGAGGATAATAGGAACTAAAACAAGGTATGGAGCATGGAGGATATAACGTGAGAATAATAGGAATTACAAACAAACATATGGAGCATGGAGGGCATAACCATGTAATGTGAGGATAACAGGAACTGAAACAAGGTATGGAGCATGGAGGGCATAACCATATAATGTGAGGATAATAGGAACTGAAAACAAGGTATGGAGCATGGAGGGCATAACCATGTAACGTGAGGATAATAGGAATTAAAACCAGGTATGGAGCATGTACGGCATAACCATGCAATGTGAGGATAACAGGAACTGAAACAAGGTATGGAGCATGGAGGGCATAACCATGTAACGTGAGGATAATAGGAATCAAAACCAGGTATGGAGCACGGAGGGCATAACCATGTAATGTAAGGATAATAGGAATTCAAAACAAGGTATGGAGCATGGAGGGCATAACCATGTAAAGTGAGGATAATAGGAATTAAAACAAGGTATGGAGCATGGAGGATATAACCATGTAACGTGAGAATAATAGGAACTAAAAAACAAGGTATGGAGCATGGAGGGCATAACCATATAACGTGAGGATAATAGGAATTAAAACCAAGGTATGGAGCATGGACGGCATAACCATGTAATGTGAGGATAATAGGAATTCAAAACCAGCTATATGGAGCATGTCACGGGTATAACCATGTAACGTGAGGATAACAGGAACTGAAACAAGGTATGGAGCATGGACGGCATAACCATGCAATGTAGGATAACAGGAATTCAAAACAAGGTATGGAGCATGGAGGGTATAACCGTATAATGTGAGGATAATAGGAATTAAAACAAGGTATGGAGCATGGAGGGCATAACCATATAACGTGAGGATAACAGGAATTAAAACCAGGTATGGAGCATGGAGGGCATAACCATGTAATGTAAGGATAACAGGAACTGAAACAAGGTATGGAGCATGGACGGCATAACCATGTAAGTGAAGATAATAGGAACTGGAAAACAAGGTATGGAGCATGCAATGGCATAACCATGCAAAAGTGAGGATAATAGGAATTCAAAACAAGGTATGGAGCATGGAGGGCATAACCATATAATGTGAGGATAACAGGAATCAAAACCAAGGTATGGAGCATGGAGGCATAACCATGTAAATGTAAGGATAATAGGAATTAAAACAAGGTATGGAGCATGGAGGGCATAACCATGTAAAGTGAGGATAATAGGAATTAAAACAAGGTATGGAGCATGGAGGGCATAACCATGTAAAGTGAAGATAATAGGAACTAAAACAAGGCATGGAGCATACATACGGCATAACCATTTAAAGTGAGGATAACAGGAATTAAAACAAGGTATGGAGCATGGAGGATATAACCATATAACGTGAGAATAACAGGAATCAAAAAACCAGGTATGGAGCATGGACGGCATAACCATGTAACGTGAGGGTAATAGGAACTGAAACAAGGTATGGAGCATGGAGCGCATAACCATATAACGTGAGGATAACAGGAACGAAAACCAGGCATGGAGCATGGAGGGCATAACCATGTAAATGCAATGCGGAAGGATAACAGGAACTCAAAACAAGGCATGCAAAGTACTGGAGGGCATAACCATATAATGTGAGGATAATAGGAATCTAAAACCAGATATGGATCATGGACGGCATAACCATGTAACGTGAGGATAATAGGAACTGGAAACAAGGCTGGAGCATGGAGGGCATAACCATATATGTAGGATAATAGGAATCAAAACCAGGCATGGAGCATGGACGGCATAACCATGTAATGTGAGGATAATAGGAACTGAAACAAGGTATGGAGCATGGAGGGCATAACCATGTAATGTAAGGATAACAGGAACTAAAACAAGGTATGGAGCATGGAGGGTATAACCATGTAAAGTGAGGATAATAGGAATTAAAACAAGGTATGGAGCATGGACAGCATAACCATGTAATGTGAGGGTAATAGGAACTAAAACAAGGTATGGAGCATGGAGGGTATAACTATATAATATGAGGATAATAGGAATTAAAACTAGGTATGGAGCATGGAGGGTATAACTATGTAATGTAAGGATAATAGGAATTAAAACAAGGTATGGAGCATGGAGGGTATAACTATGTAATTTGAGGATAATAGGAATTGAAACATTTTTATGAGGGTCAGCAGAATAAACTTCTACTTCAAAATCCTCAAAAATTATAATTTTTATATTTACAATTGTCATTATGTGTTATTAGGGCCAAGAGTGGCTAAAGAATTATTTTTTGGGCTGTGTGCGGAAGGTTTACGTTCTACAAACTGCTGAAGAAATGTGGTTGCTCTCTCAGTTGTAGGCTTTTTATAAAAGTAGCAGTCAATCCTGTCGTTCGGTTAAAGAAACAGTTTAGAAAGTTAATTGATTACCATGCCTGCTATTGAAAGTCCTAAATTGGAAAGGCTTGTGCATGGACTTTAGTTCTTTTACTTGACCAATCAGGTTTGAGTATCATTCAGGCTGGAAATAACACACATACGTATTGTTAGTATATAGACTTATATATAGTACACGGGCTCTTAGCCTAAATATTTCCTAACTGATCATTTAGACTACAGACAGTTCCAGAAGTGAAAGTTTAAAACCAGACATATATTAGCGCACGTAACACTCATTAAACCTACTAAAAGCTTCATAGATCTCTCTGTTGTCAGCTACAAACATTTCAAGCTGTGTTTCTCACACGTAATTCTGTTGAAGTTTAATCGAATAATCCCAGCTATTACAACGATCACTTATTAGCGTCTTATTTAAAGTTGAGGACTGCCAGAGTTTCGCTAGACGCCAGATGGAGCAATCCATTACCATTAAAGCCGAAACTCTGTTAAGGCTTAGGTTTTCTTTGAAAGCATAGTAATACAAAAATGTGGAATAAAATATAACTAGCCGATTACCCGTGACACCAGTTGTCACTTGGGGTGCCAGCAATTAGTAAGGTTTACAATGTACTGAGGCTAGGAGTGGTTTATAGCCTTTAGAGTAATCTGTTCAATCATTTTTTTTCCTTGTCCAAAGACAAAACATACCAAACACTCCGAATCTGTCTAATCTGTGTGTGACCTACTGACCTCCGTTTTGCTCCACTACACGCAACAAATTCAGTTGCCCAATTTTTTTCTGTACAGTTGAATTGAGAAAAATAAAGTTATTCGTGACGGGAAACAGAGGCGAAACGGAAAAGTCGTGAACCCTGCACGTTGCGTAATAAAAACGTTTTTCCAGTATCATACAGATAAACAAGAGTTTCATTATAGTAGAATTATGATGAAGATGACATGTAGATGAGTCCCGAGTAATATGAAAATTTGTACCTGAGAACGGGTGGTATTGGTATTAACACTTTTATTGAGAAGAAGAGAACAGCATATCCTAGGATGGTCGAAACGTTATTCTCTGCTTTACCAGTAAAAGTGTTAATACCAATACCAGCTGTTCTGAGATACGTTTTTATTTCAAGTGCATTTCTCGTCATCGAGGATGTGAACATTTGTTGTTTCTATGTTAATGTAACTTAGTCCAGGACTATAGTAACCTCATCCTTGAACTGGTGAGTCCAGCTTATATGAACTTTCCTCAACACTTACAGTTCTGGAGTCATTAAGAATTCAACGAGGAAGAGGCAACAATAGGGTGATAACCGCTACCTATAACTTTTTATCTTAATATGGAAACCTGATGTCTTACAGTTCTCAAAAGTACATGTGTGCTCTCGATAGCTCAGTGGTAAATCTAAGGGTTCATTCATACTGAACAATGGGATTTGATAGCCGCGATAGGTGCGGCAGAGGTAGCCCATTGTGTAACTTTGTGCTTATCAATAAATAAACAAGCGCTGAGCACACATATATATACCTTATATATAGCCACAAACACATAAACCACAACCACGATAGGTGCGGCAGAGGTAGCCCATTGTGTAACTTTGTGCTTATCAATAAATAAACAAGCGCTGAGCACACACGCACACACATATATATACCTTTATATATAGCCACAAACACATAAACCACAACCACGATAGGTGCGGCAGAGGTAGCCCATTGTGTAACTTTGTGCTTATCAATAAATAAACAAGCGCTGAGCACACACGCACACACATATATATACCTTATATATAGCCACAAACACATAAACCACAACCACGATAGGTGCGGCAGAGGTAGCCCATTGTGTAACTTTGTGCTTATCAATAAATAAACAAGCGCTGAGCACACACGCACACACATATATATACCTTATATATAGCCACAAACACATAACCCACAACCACGATAGGTGCGGCAGAGGTAGCCCATTGTGTAACTTTGTGCTTATCAATAAATAAACAAGCGCTGAGCACACATACACACACGTATATATACCTTATATATAGCCACAAACACATAAACCACAACCACGATAGGTGCGGCAGAGGTAGCCCATTGTGTAACTTTGTGCTTATCAATAAATAAACAAGCGCTGAGCACACATACACACACATATATATACCTTACATATAGCCACAAACACATAACCCACATCTGTGCCAGTGTGCTGAATATACCTATGATATAGCGAATACAAGGGGAGCTGAAATGTAACACTGACAGAGCAAATTACATTTCATATTAAGGATATAGTAAACATTACATCAAATGTTCAGTATGTCTTCCATCCATTTAATAGCAGACTTCAGTCTAAGTAAACAACATTGACAGCAGCTCGATGCAACACGTGTTGATGTCTCTATGGTTTCAAGGTTGAGAGCAACTCGATGCATTCGTTTGTTTGTTTTTTTATTTGAATTTCGCGCAAAGCTACACGAGAACTTTCTGCGCTAGCTATCCCTAATTTTCCAATGTAAGACTAGAGGGAAGGCAGCTAGTCATTACCACTCACCGCCAACTCTTGGGCTACTCTTTACCAACGAATAGTGGGAGTGACCATCACATTATAACGCCCCACGGCTGAAAGGGCGAGCATGTTTGGTGTGACGGAGATTCAAATCCGCGACCCTCGGATTACGAGTTGAACGCCTTAACCCACCTGGCCACGCCAGGCCACAACGCAATGCACCACGTACTGATCTCTCTATTGTTTCGTCCTTTTCCAAAACCTTTCAATCGGCTGACATTCCGTAATTCTTCTTTGGATTGACTTGAAACTCAGTGTGGTTAACCCTAAATCTAATATATTCATTTTTTTTTAATTTAGGTCTTTTTTAAAGTATTTGTGGGTTCAAATGTCAAATAACCCTAAAATGTATATTTTGAGTTCCCATATGAGCAAGTTTAAAGCAATGAAGATGAAAATCGGCACAAATATACATTTTCATGCATCCAATACATTAATTTGAAACGTTTGATATATCTGTTTTAAGTGTTTTGAAGTGGATGGAAGAGTTAGATCACACAAAAACTTGGGGTAGTTGGTCAATTACTCAGCGATATTTTGATCAATTTACCTGGGATTTATTATAAAAATTATTTTTCTACAAGTCTCACACATGGATTAACAAAAATGGTGGACTTGACTATTTTTGTTCATTTTTATGAAGGTCAAGATGACACAGCAAAAGCAAAGTTTTAACGTTTTTGACTATTACTCTGCTGTATTTGGACCAATTTACATGTGATTTGGTACAAAGGTACTTATCACATACAAAATGTGAGATGTGAACATTTTTTCTCATTTTAGGGGGTAAAAGGATTAAATAAACCCATAATTTGAGGGGTTTAGGTCAGTTATTTACCCTTGGTTTGACCAACTTACATATAATTCGGCACAAAGATACTCTTTGCAGGTCCCAAACAGAGATATAGAAATTTTTAGATTTTTTGTCTTTTCCTAAATATTTCAGTTAGTAAAGCACGATTTGTGGTTTTCGTGCCCTATTAATGTGTACATTAACTAATTTGCATGGATTTGGTCTTGCAGGTCCCAAATAATAATATAAACAATTTTATGTTTTTTCTGGTGTCGAAATTGGCCATGTTGAGGGTGCATGTTGGAGACATGTTGCATTCACCAGCGAACGTTGGCATCTTTCATGTTCAATAACGAATTTGAACTTCACAGTGTGGACACAGACTGACTGGGCTCCTAGCACCTACATACCAAGAATTTTGTAAAGAAACAAATCTAGCTATAATTTGACATATTTGACAAAATACAAAAAACAAGCACACATTGTCATGTTGGTAGGTGACTTCCATGTTGGTAGATGGCTGTCATGTTGCTGGATGGCTATCATGTTGGTAGATGGCTGTCATGTTGCTGGATGGCTATCATGTTGGTAGATGGCTGTCATGTTGCTGGATGGCTATCATGTTGGTAGATGGCTGTCATGTTACTGGATGGCTATCATTTTGGTAGATGGCTGTCATGTTGCTGGATGGCTATCATGTTGGTAGATGGCTGTCATGTTGCTGGATGGCTATCATGTTGGTAGATGGCTGTCATGTTGCTGGATGGCTATCATGTTGGTGAGATGGCTCGTCATGTTGCTGGATGGCTAA